>NC_053166.1:120496563-120516563 GCF_016835505.1 Polypterus senegalus | reverse complement strand
GACCCATTCTTCCTTTTTGCGAACATTAAAGCTGATATCCAGTTTGCCAAGCAATCAGCCATTACCTCAAGAAGAGAAATTTAGCATCTAAACCCATGTGCAAGAAAGACCGATACTTTTCTCCATGAAATTGCAGAGAAGACAGCAGATGATGAGCGGGAAAGGCAAAGCATGCCATGGACAAGGGATCATGCAGCAAAGAAGAATACTCCACTTGAACTTGGGTTGACAACAAAGCACAAAACTTTGGACATCATTCTTAAAGACTTGATATCGTAAAATTATTTATCTGTGCCAAGAAAAAATTTAACTCTAAAATATCAATGAAAAGCCAGCCTATATGTTCTATGTCTGTCTAGTATGTCTGCGTCCAAGTCTTATATGTCAATATATATTGTCACACACGTGCACATGGGGGACAGTTTACAGGTTCAAATAATGATATTCATCAGCCAGAACTTAATCCTCTTTCCTCTTATTCCTTTGCAGTTCACCCGAAGGCCCGGCCTGTTGTTGATATCATCACTGTCCACCCACTGTTGACATTACTTCCAGCCAACACTGATGGCGTCATTTCCCATACCCAGCAACCACCATACCGTCACATGTGTTTTCTTTATTTTTGCATATTTTGCAGTATATCGGGTGGTCATCCCCAAACCTTTCTTGGCATGTTGTCTGCTTTTTACCACAATATATATATTTATCATACTTCTATCATACTTTTGTTTACTGTATTAATGAATTGTGTGATTCATTCCATAAAATGAGTGTGCCACAATTACCTTGATGTATTCAAGTTTAAAGGCCGGAGAACCACTTTTTACACCAGAGAAAGGTAAGGTAAATAAAGTAGGAGCTTTCTCAAAGAACCTTCCTCTTGTGTTAGGGTCTGCAGTGTCCTGTTTTAAATTTTAAATGCATACAAGAATCACAGAAATTTGTTTATTGCAGCAAGGCTTTTTGACTTTGTCAGGAACCTCCATTTCAACAAAATAAAGCAAAAAAAAATTTTTTTTACTAAATTATAAAATGCTCTGGTTGAAATTACGACCTTTGTGTTGTTAGGGTCGGTTTCGACCCAGTTATGATAATATGATGATAAAGCAATAATTAGAGCCAAAACTGAAATCCTAAGTGCACTGCCAGCTGACACATTGACAGCCAGTTCCTCTCCTAATCATGTGAGCTTTCTCATTTTGCGTGGCTTTCCAGTATACCTGCACAAAAACAAAGACGGCATGTCCAGACATGTGAGGTGAATTCACTCATTTGAGTGGCCATTTGACCTGCAGAGTGCACATTTACAATTTGCAGCATGCAAAAATGAGAAGAAGATTTACAGTGAGCCAAGTTCTGGATTTTATTTTTGGTGAAAATGAAGTAGAGGACACAGAGCAGCATAGCGATTCAGATGAGCAGGTTTCAGAGGAGGAAGACAATGTGGAGCATCATCCAGAAGACACAGACACATCTGATGAGTTGGATGAGGAGGTTACTGGTGCTGAAGCTGCTCCTGCTGAAAGATTCAAGTCCAAAAATGGTAAGATCTTTTGGAGCTCAGTACCTCATGATGTACATGGCAAGGCAGCTGCTGAAAATGTCATCAAAATGACCCCTGGAATCACAAGGTTTGCTCTGACCAGAGTCAGTGACATCAAGACATGTTTTGAGCTATTTATGCCATTGTCACTGAAAAGAATCATCATTACTATGACGAAACTTGAAGGAAAAAAAGTCCATGGCGACATGCGGAAAGACATTGATAAGGAATACCTGGATGCTTTCATTGGTGTTCTTCTTCTTGCTGGAGTATACAGATCCTGCAATAAGGCCACTGATAGTCTATGGGACGCATCAACAGGCAGAAATATTTTCCGGGCAACAATGTCACTTCAGACATTTCAAATGATATTAAGAGTCCTCAGATTTGACAACAGAGAGACCAGAGTGAGATCTGACAAGCTTGGTCCCATCAGGGATGTCTGGGAGAGATGGGTGCAGCTCCTTCCGCTGATGTTCAACCCAGGGCCAGAGGTGACAGTGGATGAACGTCTTGTCCCTTGTCGAGGAAAATGCCCCTTCCGGCAATACATACCCAGTAAGCCAGGAAAATACGGCATAAAAATTTGGGCAGCCTGTGACGCAAGAACCAGCTATGCGTGGAATCTACAGATTTACACAGGCAAAGCTGCGAGTGGCATCCCTGAGAAAAACCAAGGAAAACGTGTGGTCCTCAATATGACCACTGGACTGTAGGGTCACAATATCACTTGTGACAATTTTTCTCAAGAGGAAAATTACCATGGTGGGAACAGTGAAGAAAAATAAACCTGAGTTGCCTGCTGAAATCTTGCAGGTGAAGGGCAGGGCTCCACTTTCCTCAAAGTTTGCTTTTACAGACACCGCCACTGTTGTCTCATATTGTCCAAAAAGAAACCGGAATGTGATACTCATGTTTACTCTTCACAAAGACACAGCTGTATCATCAGGAAGTGACAAAAAGCCCACAATTATCCACGACTATAACAAAAACAAAGGAGGAGTGGACAACTTGGACAAGCCACATACACATGCCAGTGAATGACCAGAAGATGGCCAATGGTTGTGTTTTACAACATCCTTGATGTGTCTGCATATAATGCATTTGTGTTGTGGAGCCACATCCACCAAGGGTGGCACTCAACCAAAAAAACACAAGCAGAGACTGTTTCTTGAGGAGTTGGGAAATTCCCTTCTCAAGCCACACATTAGGCAAAGGGAACGGGTGCCCCGAGACCCAGACGCTGCAGCCTTTGTCAGACAGCTGCAGAGCTCACCCAGCACTCCATCCTCACCATCAGCAACACAGAGAGAATCTTCATCAGCATCCTCCTCAGCCAGCCCTGCCTCAACACCAACCAAAGCAGCCCCAACCCCAGTCAGGCCGCCTGATTCAAAAAGAAAGAGGTGTCAGGTCTGCCCAAGCAGTAAGGACAGAAAGACAAATGTATTGTGCTTCAACTGCAAGAAATATCTCTGCAAAGAACACACAAAAAGTGTCACTTTTTGCCACACATGCCTCTAAACACACACATACACAAGCATGGTCTTGCACACAGAGGTTTTTACTCTGATTTAGCTTTGTATTAGTTTTGGAACTTGTAATTGATTTCTATTTGTTTAATTTTCTTGATTGGTTTTTGTTTATTTGACCATGCAAAAATATATTTTGTGTCATGACCTGTTCTGCTTTTCATTTTTTTCAGTTTATATTAAAGTTGTATTGCTGAAAATAATATTTTTTGGCCTTTTCTTGATGTAAATATCTATGGGTCGAAATTGACCCGTAACACCATAGATGTCACTTTAGTTATTAATATTAAAATGAAAAAATAAATAAAACAAATTTATTTAAGAGATGTGTTCTGTACCCCTCAGTATTAGTCAGGTAACACAACAACCTTTTATTTATTAATATGATTCTCTTGAGGTTCATTTTACCATTTTTTAAAATTGAAATCAAGGGGTATACTGACAAAAAAAGGCCCAGAGGCCCACACCAAAAGTATTAAAACCAACATTTTCATGGATAAGGAAACCTAACAAGGTAACCTAAAGATGAGAAACAAATTGGATGACAGCTTATTGTTTTTAGTGTATTTTATAGCTGATTTAATACATGGGTCAAAACCGACCCGTTAACATAAGAGATGATAACAGAAAGCTAACACAAGAGGAAGGTTAATTGCCAGTACTGCCGAAGGCAAAAATGATGATTAATTAATCAACTTAAAATTCACTTAATCCTTACACTGTTAGGATCCCCCCTCTGAAAACAATATGTAAAAAGATAAGGTATGTGTATTATCAAGGTATTCCCCTTTTCTTTCCCTTAGGTACTTTCTCCAGGGATATGTGAACTTACTAGGTTTGTGACTGGGTTGGTCTATTGTTGTGCTTTAAGATTAACACACACACATATAGATATATATATACACACAGACCCTAACCACAGAAGTACAGTATCAAAGACGTATACACATGCACATTATTCTCTAGTGCTTTAACCTACACAAGTGCTGTATGAATAACATTCGCACAGTCCACCATTCCCTAATACTTCATGAGACTTACTTAACATAGGCACAAACAATTTACGATGTCTTAGATATAACTCAGACCTAAATATTACCCTTGGTCTCCAAGAGTATATTCAAGCACACAATGACTCATTATCCTTGGCTATAGGCCATTATCAACCAATGAATGTCTTACTTTAATGCACTGTTTATTATTGGAAAGAGCTCTTCATCCTCAGCTGATAAAACCTCACAGTTCTGATCATATGGCACTTCCTTACTGTTCCAAGTGCTCTAAATATTTATCTTGTTATGTTTGTTTGTCTTGAGCAAAATATACTGAAGATATTGGCACCTATTATTTAAAAAAATGCAGATTTCGTACACCAGGACAGTATGGAATTTTTAGTTAATATATCTTTAACAAATTATTAGAAGTATATACTTAAATGAAATTGTAGCAATGAACTAATAAAACTTACGGAAAAGGACTGAAGGTAACTAAAGGGTCAACTAAATGTAGCTTAAAGCTTGAGCACCTGAGGTCTGCCTACTCTTAGAAAAAATACCAACTTGATTTTCCAATGTTAGAATGTGGTAAATGAGGATAAACTAATGGGAAAGGCTAAACACCCCTCTTATGAAACGGCGCTAAGATCAATAGAACAGTCCGTAAAACACCCTATTAGCGAAGTGACATTCAGAGTAATGGCAGAGTCGACAGGAGTCAGAAAATACTGGTGGCACTAGATGATTGGATGAAATAATAAATCTATGCATATTAAGAGCCAGATGATGTGATGTATTAGATGAGGTAATGGTAATATAAAATTTATAAAAGTGAATGAATTGTTGAATTGATTCCTCACTCCATGAACCAAGACATCTGTGTGTATTTCTGTGCAAAAAAGAATTGTTCTGCATTCTCATCTGGGTTCTGCGATTGCCTTCATTGAAGACAGAGTAAAGTTTATTCCACGGCAAATGACATTTTGTCTCACACAAGCTAGGTGTGTATATCTATCTCTCATAAATGGATACCTGACTGGAACTAGTCAAGGATGGAACAAAGTGCAATAAAAACAAGTTATTTGCCAAGACAGCTGCACCCTGACAACTTCTTGCCCACATTAAATAACAACCGGAAATAGGAGTTCTGAAGGTACAGTGTCTGATATACATGTGTTTCAAGACATGACTCCCAATAAAAGATGCTTGTGTCTGAAGTGGAAGACATTTATTATAAAATATTTCTACTTGAGAAAGATAGGGGAAGAATGATACATGCTATTGTATGCACACCAGTAACTGGCCTTTCTGGACTTAGCTTTCTTTCTGTATTTTGCTTCATGATTATTTCATTGAGCATTTGCTTACTTTTTTGCAAAAAAACTAAATATTTCAAAAAGTAACAAGAAAAAAAAAAGAATTAACGAAACTAAAAAATATCTAAAATAAATAGTGAATGAAATTAAAAATATCTACGTAAAATTAAAAAAGAGGTTCATGAAATTAACATGAAAAATGTAGTGTATAAAATGATCAAGAAATTAATAAATAAAATAAACATTAAAATTTAGTTCACAAGACTTTAAAAAGTAAATATTTCAAAAATAAAAAAATGAGTCCTTGAACCTAACATCAAAAGTGTGTGTGTGATACATCAAATACACCAGTGAACAATAACTGAAGATATAAATGTAGTCCACAACATAAATGTCATTTTGAAAAAAGAAATGCTGCTTGCCTTCTGGATCTACAGAAGCCCATTTCACATGTGTAGTTTGATGGCAGAAATGGTTTATAGTCCAAAATGGCAGCTTTTTAAATCGAGATTTCTGTGAGCTCCTGTGTAGTGGCGGAGCCGCGCATTAAAGTGAGGGCTGAGTAGACAGCTCAGCTGACGTCACCAGAAAACACTTTGCTTGCAGTGTTCAGAGCAGTATCTGCACAGTCAAGACCAGGGGTCAGATTGTTGTGCATTCACAACTTTCCATTAGAAAGTTGGGATTTAAAAAAGAAAACCTGACTCACAGTATAACACTGGATTTAATGGTATTTTTAACTCTCTTGCTCCATTAAAAACTAGATCTGCTTCATTCTCCTTTTCTGCTCCCTGGTTCATGCCTGAACTTCAGCTTTTGAAAGCCAAAGGCTGGCATCTTGAACGGTTGTATAAAAAAACTGGACTCTTTGTTCACAAAGAGATGTACAAAAACCATATACAGTATTACAAGGACTATATTGCCCAAACTAAATCTAATTATTATACTCACATTATTTCTTCCAACGAAGACAACACTAAGTCATTGTTTTTACTGCTTAATAATGTCACACAACCCCCAGATTCTTTACCTTCTCACTTTTACTCAACTGATTCTTGCTATTCCCTTATGTCCTTTTTTAAATGAAAAAATCCAGAAGATACACCAGTCTCTCGGTACGGATTCCTCAAGCAATTCATTTGAATTTCACCCACCAACTCACCCATTTTTCTCTTTTCAGCTTCCTACTTTCTCAGAAATCTCAGATCTTGTCTGTAAGTCTAAGCCATCCACCTGTTAACTGGACCCCCTCCCTACAGTTCTGGTCAAAGCCTGCCTCCCCTCTCTGGTCCCTCTTATTTCTGCTATAATCCACTCTTCTTTCACTACTGGTTCTGTTCCTTTATCTTTTAAAACTGCTGCAATAACCCCAATACTGAAAAAACCCAGTGCCGATCCGACTAATTTCAGTAATTTTTGTCCTATTTCTAATCTACCATTCATTTCCAAAATTATTGAAAAACTAGTGGGCACTCAACTTCATTCTCATTTATCTCAAAACAATCTGTATGAACAGTTCCAGTCTGTTTTTCATCCCCTCCACAGTACAGAAACGGCACTTATCAAAATTACTAACAACCTCCTTATGGCAACTGATTCTGGTTTAATTACTGTTCTCATCCTTCTTGATCTGAGTGCAGCCTTTGACACTATTTGTCACACTACTCTTCTCAATAGATTATCTTCGATTGGCATTACCCACACTTCACAAGTTTGGTTGCAGATCCTACCTCTCAGGCCACACTCAGTTTGTTCAGATTAAAACTTTCACATCCCAACCCACCGCCGTTACTTCAGGTGTGCCAATGGGTTCCACATTCAATTCAAAATTCTTCTGTTAACTTTTAACAACCTTGCCCCTCCATATCTGTCTGACCTCCCCCATGTTGCCATTTTCTCTCGTACCCTTAGATCCTCTTCTACCATTCACTTGACTGTCCCCTTCATCCGTCTTACCACTATGGGGAGCAGAGCATTCAGTTGCTTTGCTCCCCAGCTCTGGAACTCACTAGCATCTGAGCTTAGAAATATTGAATCATTTTCACTTTTCAAATCTAAACTTAAAACTCATTTTTTTAAGACTGCTTTTTCTCTTTGATTACAATTACTCTGTCTGATTTTAATTTTTGTATTTTAGTTTAGTTTATAATCTGTGTTTTATCTATTGTTCGGTGTCCTTGAGTGTTTAGAAAGGCACCTAGAAATAAATAAAATGTATTATTATTGTTATTATTATTGGTTGAAAGTTATGCTCCCTAGTATAAAAGGCAAGTCACTTCCTGCCCGCAGGGATCGTCTTTTGATTCAGTTGTGGTGGTGAGTGAGAGTTTGGTCTAGCTTAACCTTCAAAGTACATCAAGCATAGTGGCTTGTGCCTTATTTTGTATATATTTTCTTTTTTTATATACATTGTCATAGATGAGCGGGGACACTGCCCAGCTGGGACACCTGGATAGACCCCAAGTTGGACGATACTTCTCCTCGGCCACAAGAGGGCAGCCACCCATGTCTACTTGGGGGCCACAGGGACGAAGCTGGGACGCTCATTATGAAAGAACGTGGCCACCACCAGGGGACGCCCGGACAATTAGAGAATCCTGGATGGCAGCACTTCCGCCACACCAGGAAGTGCTGCTGGAAGCAATTCCAAGGACACCCGGAGTGCTTCCAGGTGCTTTCCTGACACTTCAGCCACACCAGGAAGTGACGTCAAGGGGAGCACCTGGGGCTCATCCGGGTCATGATAAAAGGGGCCGCCTCCCTCCAGTAGACGAGCCAGAGTTGGGAGGAAGGAGACGAAGCTTGTGAGGAGGGGACAGGAGGTCAAGAAGAAGAGAAAGAAGAAGAGAAAGAAAGATAGTTGGTGGTTTAAGGCATTGTGGTGCTGTAAAGAATCAAGAAAGTGTGTTTTGGACATTCTGGTGTCGGTCTGTCTGTGTTCGGGGTATGCTTTCCACAACATATACATTTCTCCTAGTTATAGTGTAGTTTTGGTGGAGATATTTATATGATTTGGGTTTGTGGTCTTTTTGTATATACTGATTATTCTCTTTGTAAATATTTTGGTGGATCATAGATTTGGAAGGACTGTGTTTTTGTGTAAAATTTTCTTGACTGCATTTTTTATTTAGGAAGAGTTCTAATTTTTTGTGTATATACATTTATTATCTTTGCTTCTTTTTCATTTTGGGGACCTACAATATTCACTGTAAATATTATACAGTTTCACTATTTTTTGGGACATTGCTTCTTTGTGTTTTGTGTTTGTGTTTTTACAATACTATTTTTTGTGTCTGTTTCTCCCCATCTAACACCTCTCAATTTTGATCCTGATTAGTCCCGAACTACAAGATGCCCAGTGTTTAGTCTGGTGCCAAGAGTCTGAATCTGGACTCAAAAATGAATCAATTTCACAATTGAGTACATTCCTCTTCCTTTGAGTACAAGCAGTCTTATATGTGTTGCGGTCAGTAATTCAGGAAATAAAAGATGAGATGTTTCATATTGGAGAATTTGCTTGCTGGACAAATAACTCAATTGAACTCAACTTAAATTGAAAATGTTTTAAAGGAGCATGAATACACATCTGAGAAATGTACTAAAGATTAGCTGCTATAAGCATTGCAAGTTCAAATAACCTAACACATTCTACACACACACCACAAAAACTATTATTTTATAAAGAAAACCATATGGTTATTGAGCCTGTTGAATACATTTTCTGTACATATGAAAGAGCCCAAACTTTTATTTGCATTCTGCAAGCAAACTTTTAAAAAGAGAGTTAGGAAAGTAATAGGAGTGAATAATCTTGTCATATAATTTGTACTTTAACGAAAACCAGTGTTACTGTAAGTTAGTGTGTTGTTGATTTTGAGTTTTGTAATCATTTGTTATTTTTACTGGGTTATCACCATTTTACCTGTAAAATATAACTCCATATTATAATCAATCTACTTTGCTGTATAAGACTAAACATAACAATTTTAAAACTTATGGGTATGATTGGGTTGTGGAGCCACTGCTAACAGATGCTAAACACCTAGAAACAGTCTTAAGTCTAATGTTACAGGTACGTTGTTTTGTCACTAGGAGGTGCTGCAGCTCTCCAAACTCACAACACACAGGCTCAGACACAAGTTCCAATGAATCAAAGGGTTTTTATTATGTGAAACCCTTACTAGTAAAGTTTCCCACACCACAATGACAACTCTGTTTTTAAGCAACTCTCTGTCAACTCTTCCTTTGCTCCCCTCAGCAAGCTTTGTCCTCCTCCTCCTCTTCTTCCCAACTCTGGCTTTTCAAACTGGAGTAGGCTGCTCCTTTTATGTAACACCCTTGAGTACTTCCAGCATCCTGAAACCATGGCTTCTGGGTAAGGGTGGAGCTTGACAAAGTGGGGCTTGTTAGTCTCCTCAGTGCCACCTGTCATCACCACATGGAACCCAACAGGGCTGATCCAATGAACTACAGTCCCCAATGTGCCCTGTGGGAATCAGAAGTGGTGCTGTAACCCATCTAGCACCTCGGGGGAGACAATTCCCTGAGCAAGATGCCTTCCCCTGTCCTTCCTAACCATTGTAGGTGGCAATGAACATGAAAACTGACCTCTTCTATGGTTCTTTCTATTAACCCTTGGCCACCTTATTCTAGAAGGTGATCAAGCATAGAAAATACTGTAGTTCTTGATGTAAAGGACCTGGTGGAGTTTTTGTCAAATCCTTTTTTCTCACAGAAACAACGTTATCTGCAGTCAAAAATGTTTGATCACCTCAGTTGCCTTTAGAGGTATATTCTAATTCCAAACTATACCTCAAACATCACTTTCTGGACCATTACCCTGAAGTCATAATTAAATTTGCACTCCAAACTGAGTTTTGGTCAAATAGTAAGTAGTAGATGGTTCATAATGCCCGCAATTTTAAAAATGTTTGCTCACCCCTTTCACAAGACTTTAACTTATGTTGGCATACTTATATTGAGATGCCAAACGTTTTCAGGCTGGAAGTAGAGGCTGGGAAGGAGCCTGCCATGCACTTGGACATTTAGGATGCCAGTAACACGATAGACCATTCTGAGCTGATTTCGTGTTGTTGGCACTGTTGGACTTATTTTCAGTGTCCACCAAAATTAAGCAAAGTATTCAAAGGGAATAATTCTTTTTGTTATAAGCAGAAGTGGATGCTATTTTTTGGGAAAATACTGGAAATACACATTTTGATTGGGCAGGTATCACTCACTGTCGATATGTTTTCATCATGCTTCGAGTATCTGAGGTCTCATCTGGCCTTCCACTGGCCTTATGTCTTGTTGAGGAACAATTGCTAGTCACTCCCAGAGCATTCTTGTTACATTAAGGTATGTGCTATTGATTTACATTTGTCAAATTTCAATACGATATTTTAAGTTTTCAATTGATTTCATGTTTAAAAGCATGTTTAGGACTTTGAGACGTATTGTGTTAAAACTTTGAAGTTGAGCTACTGTTTTGAGTTGAACTGCTGTTTTGAGTTTATAACCATATAATTTATCAAGCAGTTAGGCCAGTTACAGTTGATTAATTCCATTGGAATTTTATATGTATTTAAGAGATGGAGACATGTGATGAGATATAGCATAGCAATCACAAACAATACAGCCCAAAATGGTGGTGCTCCATATGCAAAATATTTGTAACGAACTGATAACAATCCCAAAATTACAAAATGAAATATAGAATTAAATTCTATGTATTCTGAATCATCGAAAAAGAATAAAACAGTATGAAAATATGTGAGAAAATCTTGGAGAAAAAACTTTCATATTCATGACAGCCAAGCTATGAAATGCTGTCTCTATGTGCACTTGTTTAGTAAGAATTCATGTTCACTTCATATTGTTTAAATATATTTTGTTTTGTGTGAGATATTAGCCTGCAACAAATCTGCAGCATTGAGGATTCTCAAAAGTACAGTGGCCTCCTTAATAGAATATGTTTTGAACAAACTTGATTCTTCCCAGAGCTGGCCACCTAGCCAAACAGCACAATCGTGGGAAATGGGCTTTGGTAAGAATAATGACCATGAACCTGATTGTCACTCTGGTTGAGTTCCAGAGATCTTGTATGGAAATAGGAAAACCTTCCTGAAGGATAACCACCACTGCAACACTCCATTAATCTGGGCTTTATGACAGATTGGCCGGATGACAAATCCACTGAGAAATTGGCAAAAGACACCTGAATGACTCACAAACTGTGAGAAACAAGATTCTGTGGTCTGATGAAACCAGACCAGTTTGAACTTATTAGCCTCAATTCTAAACATCATGTCTAGAGAGAAGCATCATCTACACAATAACATTCATAAGGTGAAGCATGGTGGTGCCAGCATCATGATGTGGGGTTTGTTTCTCAGCTGTAAGGACTGGGAGACTAGTAAGGCTTGAAGGAAAACTAAATGGAGCAAAGTACAGAGATATCCTTAATGAAATCATCTTTTGAAGTGCCCTCGTTCACCTTCCAACAGGACAATACCTAAAGCAAAGACAACATAGGAGTGGCTTAGGGTCTGCTCTATGAATAAGTCCAGACTTGAACTCAATTGAACATCTCCGGAGAGACCTGAAAATAACTGTCCACTGACAGACTCCATCCAGCTTAAGATGATCTATACAGAAGAATGGCAAAAAATCTGCAAATTCAGGCGTGTGAATCTTCAGACCCAAGAAGACTCATAATCAAGGCCATAATCTCTACCAAAGGTGCTTTAACAAAGTACTGAGTAAAGGTTCTGAGTATTTGTGTCAATTACATTTTTCAGTTTCTTTTTTTAATAATTTAATAACTTTAATAACAAAGTTTTCTAAAATGCTGTTTTCAGTTTGTCATTCTGGAGTATTGAGTGTTGTTTGATGTATGGGCAAATAAAGTAAAATTATTTTAAAATAAGGCTGCAATATACCAAATTGTGCAAAAAGTGAATGGGTTTAGATATTGGCTGTTTATGTTGGATGTTGTTGAAAGCAATATGTATTGAACAAATAAAAACACACCTTGTACTGCTAATGCAGCTACACCATTCTTTGGATAAATGAGTGCTCTACTGAGAAGAATTTAGTTCTAAAGAAACACAATAATGCAAGTGACCATGGTAAAGGAGCTTGATTTCAGCCCTTTGTAGCAGAATTAATGGCACTGAGGGAATTCATATCATTAAAGCATTACACACTAATTGAAGCTGTTGCTTGCATTTTACCTCAGGAATGTATTTAATTAATTTATTATCTTTGGCAATGTTGTGTGAGGATTTTTGAAGGTCAGTGGAATTTATGTGTAATTTTAAAGAAGCAAGGAATTTTGCTTAATAGGTAAAACAAAACCATTTAAAGTTCAAACAATGGAGCATTTGAAGGCAGCAAATAAACTTTGCCTCATATGTCAAAACAAAGAATGGCATTCAGTGTAATTACTACAGCGATTAAATATGGATTACTTATCTTGGAACAGATAAATAATATGTAGCTGTAATTCTTCTTTTAACTGAAATAAGCAAATTGAAAGAGCAAAGAAATGCCAGCTGATATAAATTTATGATTTTTACATCATACTTGTGTCAACTGAAAAAAATGTGGGAGGTGGTGCAATTGTTGGGGTGCCAACCCAGACACAGTGCCATTTACTTATAGACAAATTTAAACAAAAAAGTTCCATCCTGGAAGACACAAAATAATGCAAATAAGTGTTCCTTGTACTATTCCTGGCTTGGGTCCTAAGATGACGTCCATTCCTTTGCAACCCTGTTTATATAGGCTTGCCCTCAAGGGACTAGGTGTTGTCTCCTGATGATGGTTCTGTGTAGTGGCGGAAACAAGAGACACAGTTAGCAACAGTATCCCTTCCTCCTTGGCAGTGGTATTACTTGGCTTACCTGAGCCCTATCAAAGCATGTCTGCATGACAATTGCTAAACAATAAATGATAAATAATTTGAAGTCATATTAACTTCATTCAGTAATTTGAATTAATGAACAATTCTAAGTCATATTAACTATTCTACCTACAATCCATCTTACAAACCAATTTGTCCAGAGCAAGGATGGGGGAAAGCTGAAGCCTATCCTAACAAGCATTGGCCAAAAGAATGTATAGTTCATTGCAGGTGTCATAAATAAGGCAAAAATAGCCACAAAAAGGTTTGGGGCAGCCACTCATATATTGTTCCTGGCTGCAAAAATGGATATAAATAATGTACAGATGTGTACAGACTGGAGTCGACAACAGAACTGACTCAATAGCAAAAAGATGGTGGCTCTAACAGAGAGCAGAGGAAGTAACGTCATCAGTGAGGCCAGACCAGAAGTAGTGTCATTGGACCTAGGATTGGAAGTGACGTCACCAGTGGGGCTAGAAGTGGCATCAGTGATACCGAAACTGGAAGTGAAGTCATCGGGGCCAGGCAGGATTTCCCGTAACTGGTCTGCAGATAAGTGAGAGAGTTAGTGCACTTTGCCACCCCCTGGCCTGGCAGGGAATTACTCTCATTCAGGCCCTTTAGCTGCCTCCCATGTGCACGTGTATGACACAGTGTAAACATACTTACTTACATACAAACACACACTTTACTATCGCTGATTAACCAAACCTGCATCTAACCTGCAATTTAGCATTGCAAAATCACTTAACTTGCTTAAATTTGGAATGCAAGAGGAAACACATATGAACATTTGGAACACATGCAAACTCCAAAGATAGAGCAACCAGGACGTGAACCCTTTTTCTCCTTGCTGTAAAACAGCAGCACTACCACTATGCCATCATCTGAAAATGATGAGTTGACATAAGGAATATATCTAAGTATTTGAAGGCGGTAGAGAGACTTGCATTTTTAAGTTAAAGTGGCTTACATTTTATTTACTTACTTGTATTTGCTGTTTTTTGCTAAAAATTGGAATCCAGTATGAATTGGAACTGCTGCAAATAGAAGTCAGACAGTTATTTAAAATGGGAAATGGTGACTGTTAAAGTATGATAGCTGCTCATTTTATGCCCAGCACTTTACAGATGTTCAGTGGCTAGTGAATTACCTATTTTTATTGTGTTCAGTATATACCAGCGTTTCTCAGTATTTGTGACTCGAGTTTTCATAACAGTTTTAATTGTGCCCCCCTAACATTTTTTTGAAATGTAGATGCATATTTTATTATACCTACTTA
Organism: Polypterus senegalus; assembly: GCF_016835505.1. NCBI lineage: Eukaryota > Metazoa > Chordata > Cladistia > Polypteriformes > Polypteridae > Polypterus > Polypterus senegalus. Next base: position 120,501,986 of record NC_053166.1, on the reverse strand, counting down.
ACTTTTATCGACATTTATCTAACTCTAGATTTATTGTTCTAGTATCAGAATGTAGTTTAAGTTAATTTGTTTTGCTTTCAACAGATTTTTATTTCGCATTTTAGATTCTTGTTTTCTTTTTTTCACATCTTCGTGCCCTCCTTTTTGTTACTTTGCACCCTGCTAGGGGGGCCCGCCCCACAGGTTGAGAACCACTGGTATATACAGTAGTTCACTCATTCTTTCTGAACAACAGCAAAACAAAAACATCTGTGTTTCATACCAGCTATCTCCTGTTATAGGTACAATAAAAAATAACTTCTTCATTAAGAAAAAAAGGAATGTAAAATATGTGAGTTCCTACTATTTACTAGTTGAACCGATTTATTCAGAATAAAAGAGAGCAAATACTCTGCTTTTAAGATACCAAATGAGTAGATGAAGTGATGTTGTTGTTTGATTGGTAGTTCAACATCCAAGATGAATTAATCCACACAACAGTCTCTTTAACACAACAGAGGTGCTTTCTCTCACTTTTTCTCCTTGCACGAGGTGATTACTAATGAAATGAGCTACATGGTTCCTTTTCCTCAATGCAACAAACACAGTTAGCCTAAAGGCGCCATCCGAGGTGACTGTAGCGTTACGAGCAAACGTACCCTTAAGCACTTCTCCATGTGTTCCAGCACATGAAAACACGAATGGAACCAAAGCATCTGTAGAAGTATTTGAGTCCGATGCCAAATGTCTGCAAACTCAACTCATACACTGCCAAATTCCCAAACTTTCTTAGCCCCCACCAGTTTTTACATGCCCACCACTGCCCACATGAGAATAATTCCAGAAATTTACTGGTGATTTTTGTGGAAGGTAAATGAACTCTTTTGTCATAGTTGGCTTTCTTCAGTTGAGAAATAGTTGCAGTATTTGTGCTTTTTAATCATGTATTCCAATCACATGATAAAAATAGGAGGACCAAATACAAAGCTACAGGAATATGAAGATGAATGCTACTACACAGGGCAGCACGGTGGCGCAGTGGTAGTGCTGCTGCCTCGCAATAAGGAGATCTGGGTTCGCTTCCCAGGTTCTCTCTGCGTGGAGTTTGCATGTTCTCCCCGTGTCTGCGTGGGTTTCCTCTGGGCGCTCTGGTTTCCTCCCACAGTCCAAAGACATGCTGGTTAGGTGGATTGGTGATTCTAAATTGGCCTGGGTGTGTTTGTGTGTGTCCTGCGGTGGGTTGACCCCCTGCCAAGGATTAGTTCCTGCCCTGTGTTGGCTGGGATTGGCTCCAGCAGACCCCCGTGACCCTGTGTTCAGATTCAGCAGGATGGAAAATGGATGGATGGATGCTACACCACATTCAATCTAGCAGGGACATTTTTCATGGAACTTCTTTAATTCCAGGGACACACTGCATAGTTTAAAGGGTGTCCCAATATCTCATCTGGACATTGCTAAGGTTTGTGTTTCAACTACATCCATTTTCCAACCTTCTGAATCCAAACACAGGGTCACGGGGGTTTGCTGGAGCCAATCCCAGCCAACACAGGGCACAAGGCAGGAACCAATCTCGGGCAGGGTGCCAACCCACCGCAGGACACACACAAACACACCCACACACACACCAAGCACACACTAGGGCCAATTTAGAATCACCAATCCACCTAACCTGCATGTCTTTGGACTGTGGGAGGAAACCCACGCAGACACGGGGAGAACATGAAAACTCCACGCAGGGAGGACCCGGGAAGCGAACCCAGGTCTCCTAACTGCGAGGCAGCAGCGCTACCACTGCGCCACCATGCCACCCGTTTCAACTACATGAATTAATAATTTGTTCTACATTCCAGCAACACTTTGTGTAAAGAAGTGCTTCCTGGCTTTAGTCCTAAATGCACCTCCCTTTTATCTCCACTGGTGTCCTCAAGTATGTGATACAATGTTTGGTTGAAAAAATTATGATGGACCTACTTTAACAATGTCTTTGAGAATTCTGAATTAGGTCCCCATGCAGTCTCCTCTGCTTGAGACTAAACAGGTTTAACGTTAAGATGGGATGCACTTTGTTACTCTCCTCTGCACAGCTTCAAGTGCTGCTATGTCTTTTTTTGTAGCGTGGTGACCAGCACTGCTCTCAACGCTCCAGGTGAAGTCAGTCTAGTGCAGTATATAACCAAAGCATAACATCTCTCAATTTATATTCAGCTTTTTTTATAATATAACCTAACATTTATTTGCCTTTTTAACTGATTCTGCTCATCGTTTACATGATAAAAATGATGTGCCAACATAAATTCCTAAATCCTTTTCAGAGGACACTTCCTGCAGGACAATGTCTCCCATCTTTATTTATAACTGATGTTCCTGTTGCTAACATTTAGCGCCTTGAACTTTTCCATATTAAAGTTTTCCAGGTGTTCACCCAGACCTGAAGATTGTCCAAATATTTCTGAATTTTGTCTGTCATCCTTCAATTTTACTGTCATCCGCAAATTTTGCAAGTTTAATAACTATAGTCAAATCTGTATCACTAATAAGAATCAGAAAGAGTAATTTCCCCAGGACCAGACCCCTCAGGGACTCGAGTGATGATTTTTTGCAGAAAAGCAACACTTTGAATTGATAACAGTTTAATGCAGACTTTACTGCGTTACATTACAAATCACAAAGGAATACTTTACAGGTCCTTAGATTTTTGATTTATTTTCCACAAAACAGTGCTTTTATAGGGTTTTTACTTTTGCTACATATACTTTAGGTGTATTGTTACATTTTCTTAAATTTTTAACTTTATAGTTTTCAATGGATTAAACATTTTAAGTATTCCTGATCTCAACCTTTGGAGTAATGTGTGTATGTGCACCTGTCTTCCCTGTGTGTGATACTCTGGATATGAAAACTCAAAACCAAATGACTCAACTCTGACTCTGACTGAAACGCAGCACAGTTATTAGTGCTGTCACCATGCTAGATGTGTACTGATTTTGAACATTGACATTTCAATAGATTTGGCTGTATAGACATAATTGCACACACATAAGTGCAGTATACACACATATTGGGAAAGTGCTATTACAGAGTTAAAATTTCTGCCTTGAGTTTGCAATAGATTTTTACATTCCAGGCATCCCAGAATGTAATTAGACCACCCTTGGAGTGATATTTTTGAATCAGAATTTGAGCCAATAGACACACTCAAAAATGAATTAATTAATTTGAATGAAACTTGGAACAGCTATTAATATTGTAGAATGAAAGAAACCTATTGCTTTTGAGAGAAATCTTTCTAGTAGAGTTTTTTTTTCCCTACAAAAACAATGTGTGAGGGACAGTTGTGCGTTACTGGGCTGATTGTACATCTAACCTGACCTGACCTAATTCTTCAGTTAGAAAGAACAGCAGCTATACCAGAGACCCATTTTAAGGCTTACATCAAATACTTTAATGTCTGTGCATATGTGTGTGATCTCTAAACATATAAATAGATACAATAAGTACACAAATACAAATGAAATACATAAACAAACATAAATTATCAAATGTCAAACTGAAACATTATAGATTACTAGGGAAGAGCAATTGCAGTCAAACTTTAAATATTCTTTAAGCCAACCAGTAGATGGCACTATTACTCCACTTTCTGAATTAAGGCATGCCGTAAGGCAAAAGTGAGGTTCGCATACAAAAGAAATGTTTTACGTTTAATACATTTTTGTACACTTAAAATATGTTGATATTAGCATCTTGGAGCCTCTTGGAGCAAAGTAAAGTACAGTGCATCTCTCCTAAAAGGTTAATAATACATAAATTTAATAACATGTTCATTCACGAACAGTAAAGTGGCAATAATAATGCATTTGTATATCTGAAAACTACAGTAAACTTTAATGTAAGTTGAAGTTTTCGCTGTGATATTAAACTACATTAACCACTTCAAGAAAGAGAACAACTTACTTTGTCAGCAACACACAACACACAGTTAGAAAAGGTATCAGCAAACTTTAAGTTAAAAACATAAACAGGCAGGCAGAGACTGTGAAGTCATGAAAACGCCATGCATGTGTAATAGTCCTACGGGCCGTGTCTTCCCCAGCTTGAGATTAGCCAAGTTTCCATCCAGTTTTTTGCGACGTTTTGTTATCGACAAACAGAATATACGTAAAAAAAATGTGCGAAATTTACTGTCTCCAGCCTGTTTCCATCCAACTGGCTTTTTATCGATAAAATGGTGTGCATGATGACGTCATCCCCTCCAAAACGAACTGTTGCATAAGTTTTGTTGTATCACGAAAAAAAATCTGCCCTTGAGCCGTTTCCATACATAATTTTGTGTATGTCGCAAATTATCTACCTTTTGTTTTCCACGTTACACCCCCTCCACTAAACAAAGAAACGAAAAAATGGAGAGATTATTCAGACAGTTTTTTGAAATATGCCAGCTTACTGTTATTTCAGTTTCACAAATAATTGGAATTGTACATAATATCCGAAGACGACAGCAGAATGAAGCAGTTGCTTGTCTGATAGCCCTAGAGCTCAAAGAAAGTACCCCAGTGCGACGAAATCCAAGGGTATGGGAGAGACGACGAAATAAGACCTTCTGGGAGGAGGTGGTGGGGAGACACTTCACAGAAAATCTCTGGCTGCAACATTTTAGAATGACACGGCCGACTTTGAGATGTTGTGTGGATTCATTAATCCTGATGTTGCCCCCATCAAAGGTTGCCACCGACCACCAGTTCCAACCCCAAAGCGGATTGCCATCGCCCTTTACAAGCTGGCAACCTGGCCAAGTATAGGGTAGTTGGAGAAACTTTCAGGGTTAATAAAACTACCATCCATCGATGTGTGTGCAGCGCTATTAAAGAAAAATGAATGCGCCGTTATATCAGACTTCTGACTGTAGCGGAGGCCAATGAAATTGCATACTGCAATTCCTTGGTACATCTTGTGCCACAGATTTACGGTGCGCTGGATGGCACGCATGTGCCTATTCTTCCCCGACGGAAGGTTACCGCGATTACATTAATCGCAAAGGGTGGCCATCTATTGTTCTCCAGGCCCTTGTTGATGACAGGTGCATGAAACGAGACATTTGCGTTGGCACTCCTGGAAGTGCCCATGATGCAGCTGTGTTTGCAGCATCGGATCTGTACAGGTGACCCTACCTTTCAACATCCCTTCTCAGTGCGATAACAACTGAATTAGTACTGTAACCTGCTTCCCTTAAGGTTTTTAATTAAAACTGAAATTTGAATTAATACAAAATAACAACGTTGAATAAAAAAAAACTAAAGTTAATATTAATGAGAGAATTTCTCATATATGCTAAAACATCTGCCATTTAATAATAAGAAAAAAATGTTTAGATAATGAAACACACGGTTTATTAAATATTTTGACTGGCACAGTAAATTACCTTTGCGGTTTTTGTATTATTT